>NC_133620.1:279332862-279340362 GCF_048593235.1 Sminthopsis crassicaudata | reverse complement strand
TCTCTCTCTCTCTCTCTCTGTCTCTCTCTCTCTCTCTCTCTCTCTCCCTCTCTCTCTCTCTCTCTCTCTGTGTGTGTGTGTGTGTCTCTCTCTGTCTCTCTCTCTTCTCTCTCTCTCTCTCTCTCTCTCTCTCTCTCTCTCTCTCTCTCTCTCTCTCTCTCTGTCTCTCTCTCTCTGTCTCTCTCTCTCTCTCTGTCTCTGTCTCTGTCTCTCTGTCTCTCTCTCTCTTTCTGAATGATGGCATGAGATGCAAGTGAATTGAATTCAAGTGAGAGAGGGTTATGCAAAGTTACCAGTCTCACTTTCTCTTCTGGAGCCATCTGGCAAGATATATATCAGGATGACTGGAATTCGCCTTCATAAGGTTAGCAACACTAAATATAAATTTACACATGGCTCAGACTCAGGGGGTAGACTGAGGCAGGGGCGGAGTCAGAGTGCTGAGAGCAGGAATGGGACTCTGACAAGGTGGAGTGAGCCACGGGAGATGGGATGACATAATGGGGGGAGGAACTCCGGAGATGAGGAGAGGCATCTTGTTTTAATCATTAGATTTCTGTACATCTCTTTATCAGTTGAGTCAGCTAGGTAGTATAGTGGATAGAGAGCCAGGGCTGGAGTCAGGAAGATCTGAGTGCAAATTTCACCTCAGACACTAGCTGTGTGATCTTGGGCAAGTCACTTAACCCTATTTGCCCTAATTTTCTCATCTGTAAAATGAACTGGAGAAGGAAATGATAAATCACTCTATTATCTTTGTCAAGAAAACTCCAAATTCAGCATAAACAGTCAGAAACAACTGTACAACTTTCTCAGCTATATCTATGACTGAAGCCAAGTTATATGAACCACAAAATTCTAACCAAAATATCCATGATCACTTAGTAGTTACACATCTTAAATTCAGACAATGTCATAAGCGGGAATTAAATTGATCACTAAGTAAATGATCTTTTAAAAATGCATAGTGATGACCTCTATCACTCATTATTTCAGTGTCTCAGGCCACTCACTTACGCAAGCACTTTCCTAACAACAACAGGGATTGGAATAATACAGTTATTAATAGCTCCATTTTATAAATGAGGAAAGTGAAAGTGAAAGAGTTAGTGACTTTTCCAAAATAAAACTTTTTTATTAAATTGCAGGTCCAGGACCCAAACCAAGTTTTAGGAATTCAAGCCCAGCATTCTTCCATATGTTAATATCCTATCAGTATTAGTATAAGGGCCTCAGAAAGAATGGAGCAAACATATAATAGGAAAGAATTATGGAGATGAAGAAAAAGGAGGCAATGAATATAGAACTAGCCAGGAGTTACAAGGGAGCTTTCACAGGATACAGCAAATAGTACTTTGCAAGAAAGTCCAGTTTTCATGCATAGAGGAAATGATGAGCAAAGAAAGTGATTTCAGAAAATGATAGATAGGTCCAACAAGCATGAAATACCATTTAGAGGAGAAAAAAGTCACCACATCTCTCTGTAATGGCAGCTCTCTTCTTTGTCAATCTTCCAGCTTCCAAGGAGATCTGTAGACATCATGCTTTTGTAGAGCCTTTGGAACAAAGCCTACAGCTTAAACAGAAGACTTAGCAATATGTATGATATCACTTGCGGGCAAAAGGTCCCACTGCCTTCTTAAAAGGTCCCACCTGTCATTGGTACCTGAAATTGTCAGGTTTAAATATCTTCTTTGGATTAAGGCTCCAGAAAGCAAATGCAAATGCAATTTTCTTCTCTCCCCTCCCCCACACCACTTAATAGTATTTTTTTATAATTACATGTAAAGATAGTTTTCAACATTGACTTTTATCAATTTCCATTATTTCACCCTCTATCCTTCACCTCCTTCTCCTCAAGACAAGCCATCAAATATAAGCTATACATGTACAATCATATTAAATATATTTCCAGATTAGTCATGTTGTGAAAGAAGAATCAGAACAAAAGGGGGGAAAAATGGGAAAAAAAAGTGAAAATGGTATGGCATAGTGGATTCAACATTAGACTTTGAATCAGGAAGACCTGAGTTCAAATCCAGACTTAGACTCTTTACTAGCTGAGTAATCCTGAGCAAATTTCATAACCCTGTTCAGACTATATCTTCATCTATAAAATGGGAATAATAATGTCATCTACCTCACAGGATTATCATGAAGATAAAATGAGATGATATGTATAAAGTGTTTTGCAAATCTTAAAGCACTATGGCTATTGTGAGTATTACAATACAGTGCCTCTCTCATCTGATATAGATAAGATGTAGTCTGGAGGGGCATTGTAGAAATCCTCAGAAAAGTCACTAAGCAACAGAGAACCCTTGTTGTATAATGAAAAGACCTCTGGGTTTTAAGGCTTGCCTCCATTCTTTCAAAATTCAAAATTCATCACATGAATTTGGGAAACTTGTTTTCCCTTTCTGGGACCATTTAAAAGGGGAACTTTCAATTGTCTTCTGCTCTACTATCCTTACTACTACTCTTTTCTCTCTCCACTATCAGTGGAATTCTTAGAGAATGTATTCTTGACAGGTTATACCAAGACTCAACAAATTATGACTTGTGATCCAAATCTGGCACTCCACCTGTTTTTATATATAGTTTGGGAGCTAAGAATGGTATGAGTGGCTTGTAAGCTGTACAAAAATCTGGTAGGCCAGATTTGGTTAGTGGGTCATAATTTGTGGACATTTGATCTACAGACATTTGAGATTTTGAAATGGAAAGGTCTTGATATCTATTTCAACTCCCTCAGTTTACAGAATGGAAAAGTAAGTTGCTCAAGGTCACACAGATAACAAGTAGGATTTGAACCTCAATCCTTTGAGTCAAAAATGTAGTGTTCTTTCTACTATGTTTTCAGCTAAAAGCAAATCCAGAATAGGATCCTTGATCATTATCAAATAAAGGCAAAGTGGAAATGGTGGTTCAGGGTCAAACAATGCAGTTATAGACTGGTACTCAAGGAATCATTTAGAGTCAAGGTAAGGAACAATGATCTTGCCCAAAAGGTTTGTTCACTGTCAAATTTCCTGTCTCAAGCTGGCCTTCATCGCCACCTCACTATCCATTTGTTACTCAAACTCTGGAGTCTGCTTTTTTTCCTCAGCCTTTCTACCTTATCTAACATCACTGACCACTCCACTCCATCCCCCTCTGGGTTTCCATGACACTTTCTTCTCCTGGTTGTCTGCCTTTGAATTGCTCGTTTATTTAAGGAATTATGAAATGGGGGCAAGTATGCCTGGTTCTTTGCATACTCTCTAGGAAGGACCACAGTGATAATGGGCAGTAAGGTTCAATCCATTGTTAATAAAACACAGAGAATGCAGAAGCGAACATTCACAGAAGGCATAGAGACAAGTAGTGAAAAAGAGAGGGAAATACAGAAATAGATAGCATGAGAGAGATAAGGAAATAGAAGAAAGCAGACAGAATGGAGAAGAGAATGGAAATATGGAAGCCACAGAAACTAAGTCATAGATTAGATGAGATCACCATGATCTAGGTTCATTTTTATTGCCACATACATGGGGTCTAAACCTACATATCTAGCCCCAATCTCTCCCCAGGATTTCAATACCAAGTCTCTCAGCTCCCTCCCAAATATGTTCACCTGAATTCCAATCAATGCCTCAAACTCAAGATGTCCCAAGAAATTCATAATCTTTCTCCCAAAATTTGTCCAATCTTTTCAAATGCCATATAACTGTTTAGGCTATAATAATCCTTCCATCCTTTCCTTTGCATAAATCATCTCATCCTTTCTCTCTTTCTAATGAGCTACTAAGTGCTCTAACTTCCCCACATCTCTAGAGCAGAGGTTCTTTAAACTTTTTCCCTTTTCCTTTTTCACCCAAGAAATCTTTATGCAACCCTGGATATACAGATATATAAAATAGTATACAAATCAAATATTTACTGATAATTAATCATAATTTTGCCACCACACATTCAGTTACATGATCCCATATATAGGTCACAAGCCACAGTTTAAAAAACTTTGACCTAGACTATGGTCCCTTTCTCTTCTTTCACAGTGCCGTAATTCTAGCTCAGGTCCAAATTTTACTACTTGCTTGGGGATACTCTGATAATTTCCTAACTGCCTTCCTATACTTTACACTCTCCCTTCTTTGGTCTAATTTCCACAATCTGCCAAAATAATCTTTCAATGCAGAAGCTTGACTATATCATTTTCTATTACAGATTGATGAATGCTTATAGCTGACTTATCATTACATATGCCAGCTCATGTGATGGTAACACTAATTAAGCTTTTATTTCTCAATGCATGCACTCAAACTTTATTGGTAAAAATGTACAAACAATGCAAATAACCCATTCCTTTTTCTTAGAGATTCTGGTAAACTTCTCTCATACTGAACTCATCACAATGTCACTTCTCTGCTCAGCCAGAGGATGTGTGTCTCCCTCTAAGGTAATCATCTGGCAAGTCTCAATCAATCAGCCATCAACATAATCCTCAAATGAGCATGGGCTGCTAGAAGTTCAAGAGCAGAGAGCACAGGAGTCATTCCCAGCCATCTTCTAAGAGTAGGCTGAGCTCTCCAGTCACTTTTTTATAGTTCTAGCTATGGATGGTCCTAAGTTATTTACCACAAAATTTGATTGGTAGTTTGATACTTAAATTACTAACAAAGTTGTTTATAATATTTTTCTGTTGGTGGTCTCTCTTATCAGAGTCCACATATGTTCATCAGTTATTTAAGAACAACACTATATCATATCATGCAAGTGCTTATCTTATTGAAACATAATTTATTCAACACAACTCAATCACAAAATGAAAGCCTAAAACAAAATGAAGTTAAGCTAAACTAACAATCTTATTACTATCTTAGCAAGGTAATAAATTTTCTCACTAGACTTCCCTGTTTAAGAAGTAAAATTGACTACTTTTTATTCTTAACTGGTAAAAATCTTGATAAAATCAGTAGTTTACTAGATTTTAGGATTACTAGGTGAGAACTCAGGTTGTCTGGACAATGACAAGGTGAGAATTCAGGACAATTACAAGGTGAGAACTCAGGTTGACTTGATAGTTCTCTGGCTCAGATTCTAAGAGGAGCAAGCTCATTGGTTGGAGTACTTCTTCCCAGAAGCCCTTGCATTATCCCACACCCATTCTCTGGGAGGATAAAAGAGGCAACATTGGGCCTGGACAAGCAGTCTGGACTGGGGAAGGAGTACTCCAACCAATGAGCTTGCTCCTCTTAGAATCTGAGCCAGAGAACTATCAAGTTAACCTGAGTTCTCACCTTGTAATTGTCCAGACATCCTGAGTTCTCACCTAGTAATCCTAACAACTAGAGCTGCTTCATACTAGCTCATGAGAGTCAATTATTAAACTTCTTCATGAGTATTTACACTTCAGAAATCAGCAAATGCTATAAACCCTAGCTTGATTTGTTATTATGTTGATTTCCAGATCTCATAAAGTAATGAAGAAAATTATAATGCAGTTTAAACTTTTAAAAATGCCATTCCACTGCTTTATTCTTTGTTTTCTTTTTTTGTTTGTTTGGTTTTTTTTAATTTGTTTTTCTGGAAAGCCAACTTTTAAATATTTATCAGTACAGTATTAGCATGACATTTAAGACCCTTCATAAATCACTTCAATCTCCCATTCTGGTTTTTTTTTTTTTTGGCTACATACTATATTCTAGTCAAAATTAATTACTAGCTATTTCCTAACTTGATAGGCTATGTCTGTGCATTCATTCAACACATCTGTCATACTTAGAATACAGTTCCCTCTACAAATGGTCAAAAGATATAAACAGGCAATTTTCCAATAAAAAAATAAAAAAAAATTTATAGTCATAGAAAAAAATACTCTAAATCACTATTGATTAGAAAAATGCAAATTAAAACAACCTCAAGATGTCATGATTGGCTAAAATGATTGAAGAGTAAAGCAACAAATGTTTGAGGAAATGTAGAAAAATTGAGACACATTCATTGTTGGTAGAATTGTGAACTGATCTAATCATTTTGGAGAGCCATCCGAAATTATGACCAATGAGTTATTAAACTGCCTACACTTTTTGTCCTAGCAATATCACTACTAGGTCTATTTCCAATGGTAATTAGTAAAAAAAAGAAAAGAACCTATATGGTCTAAAATGTTTATAGCAGTTCTCTTTGTAGTGGCAAAGAGCTAGAAATTGCAAGAATGCCCATCAAGAACAGAAGCAGGAGATCAATATACACTTCAACAACAATACTGTATGAGGATATATTCTGATGGAAGTGGATATCTTCAACATAGAGAAGATCTAATTCAGTTGCAGTTGATCAATGATGAACAGAATCAGCCACACCCAGAAAAGGAATACTGGGAAATGAGTGTAAACTGTGAGCATTTTTGTTTTTCTTCCCAGGTTATTTTTACCTTCTGAATCCAATTCTTCCTGTGCACAAGAAATTCGATTCTGCACACATATATTGTATCTAGGATATACTATCTAACATGTATAAAATTGCCTGCCATATTGGGGAAGGGGTGGAGGGAAAGAAGGGAAAAATCAGAATAGAAGGGAGTGCAAGGGATAATGGTGTAAAAAATTACCCATGCATATGACCTGTCAAAAAAAAAAGCTATAATTATAAAATAAAAAATATTTTTTAAAAATAAAATTTAAAAAATCATTACAAAAAAATAAAAAAGAATGCCCAACAATTGGGGAATGGCTAAACAAGTTGTGATATATGATTGTGAAGGAATACTACTTAACACAGTCATGAAATATATCAGGCAATAAATAAATGTTTATTGACTTGACTACATACTTGTCAGGGTAAGCACTCTCTCCAAAGATATAAATTATAATTCATCAAAGCCTTCTTATTTTATACAACAATCTGGTACAATGGATGGAAAAAAATATTGGCTTTGAAACATGAAAAACTTGGTTCAAATCTCACTTATGTGAGATTTATGTGACTCCTGAGCAAATTATTTAACCTCTCTGGGCCTCAGTTCTCCATCTCAAAAAAGGAGGAGATGCGACTAGATATTATTTAAGCTCCTTTCGAATTCTAAATTAATAACCACTGATTTGACCACATTTTTCCATTAAGTTCTCCAATGGTGCTACCTAATCAAAAGGCTAGAGGATTTCCTCTAATTCCCTTGATACCACTTGAAAGGCCCATCTTCTTTGTAGCCTTCCAACTCTTCAATAACATCTTTATACTTCTCTTGTAAAGACAAACAGCTTGTCTTGCAAATAGTAGCTATGTAATAAATGTTGTTGAGTTGAATTGAACTGAACTGAATTGAATAACTCCAGTCCACATTGATCCCTACTTTCTCTGAACACTTTTAGCACTTACTGTCTGTCTCATTCATTCTAGTATTTAATTGTTAACCATTTAATTCAATTTTGCACAAGCATTTTAACAGAATTACGCTAATGGTGCATGAATAGTGAAAAGAGCACTTGGCTAGGAGTCAGACAATCTGAGCTGTAG